>NC_134402.1:216618432-216653432 GCF_038048845.1 Mixophyes fleayi | reverse complement strand
ATTGCAAAGACTGGTGGCAACGCTAAGATTTTTGGCAACAGGGAGGGCACTGGCAGATCTGAAATACAGCACAGCTATTTCACCTCAAGCTCTTGGCATGATAATACCAGACACCTGGTTCTCTGTGATCAGTATATGAAGGTTGGTCAAAAGCAATAGTATTCATTATAAAAAAATAATAGAGGTTTATTACCATACATAAAATGTAAAAACTAAATTTTTACTTGTAACGTGCAATGCAATAATTATTTGTACCAGAGCATCAGTTTATAATTGTTGGTAGTGCAAAATTTCGCTTGTGTCCATTCCAGATGTGTCCCCAGTGTAATGTGGGATCCTTCCTGATGCTATTGGTGTGGATGTCATACACGGTTGTGACAATAGGCTTTGTCCGCCCATGGTAGCATGCTGCAACTGTGCTGTGTGAAATGTGTATGATTGTTTGTGTCTGCGGTTAGATGGGGGAAATAACTGTGTCTAACCACAACTCTTCAGCGGTAGCCCTACATATGAGGTCGCACAGCAGCCGCTCCTATTTATCTTGTATGCGCTTGCTACTACTTCTCATTTTGCTAGCTATTGTTGCTCCCAGAAAATCAAATGTTTCCTGTTCCTTTCTTTTTGTCATCAAAATGTTAGCGCAATAAAGCATCTTTTCTGTTAGTGCATCACTTTCTTGTATTTCCCTTATTCTACGTCTCTTACACTTCTGAATGTTTTTTGCTAGTGTACCAGCTTTGATCACGTCCTGGCTATCAGCAGTAAGCTGGCTTTCATGTGCTGCACTATTACTTGTTGTATCTTCCTGGCCTGCAGCATGCAGCAAGATGCTTTCAGACAGGAGTGCAGGCTGAAAAAGAGCAAAATAAAAATGAGCGTATGCAATTGCATGTTCAAATTTAAGCTATTTACACATCATTATGTTTCAGTTTCCATTGACAGAGGAAGACTGGAAAGTGATAGCCGAAGACTTTGAGAGGCTATGGAATTTTCCAAATTGCAGTGGTGCCATTGATGTCAAACATGTCAGAATTATGCCACCATCAAACAGTGGATATTTCTACTATAATTATAAAGGATTTTTTTAGCATTGTTTTAATGGCCATAGTGGATGCGAACTATGAATTCTTATTTGTGGACATTGGGAAAAAAATGGAAGAGTCTCAAATGCAGGTGCATTGGAGCATACTACCTTCCATAACAAACTACAAAACAATGCAGTTAATCTTCCATCTCGGAGTAGCACAAAATATGGACTAAACTTTGTGTTTGTGGCAGATGACACCTTTGCATTGCACAACAATTAATTCAATCCGTACTCACAAAGAAATCTGAGCATTAAAAGGCGTATCTTTAATTGCAGACTGTCACGTGCTTGGCAAGTAGTTGAAAATGCCTTTGGCATTCTAAGTAACAGGTTCCAAGTTTTTCATTCTGCAATAAACCTGCGTTTGGACAAAGTAGTGATGGCCTTTTGTGTTCTGCATAACTTTCTACGGCATAAAAGCAATAGTGGACGTACCACTCAGGCCTATGTGGAAACTAATGCCGAGGACATGGAGGTAGTGGGCTTGACACCATTAGAGTGTGGACACTTTAGACATAGTAGTACATTGGCTAAATTAAATCAGGAGGTGTACCTTACGTATTTCAACAGGGATGGTGTTGTGCCATGGCAAAATGATTGCTTATGACAATTGTTAATATACATGTTATGTATTTTTATAGTTTTGTTGATTCTTTTAACATGAATAAACCTGTTACATGACAACATAATGTACTGTACTTACTGTGCCGCTTGCAGGTATATCATATGCTTGCTCTACCTCTGTGGTTGAACTGCTGTCTGCTGGCATGCTGCTAGTGGACGTACGTGGTGTTTCTTGGTCCCTCACAAAGTGTAACAGATCAAAGGACCATAGCTTTGGCACATACACGTCTTCAGCTGCAGCTCCTGATTTTTGGGTAGCCTCAACTTTTATTTAATTATTTTTACGTTTTTTATACACAGTCCTAAGGTTCTGGTTCTTGCTTTTTGCCCATTCCACAGTTGCTCCAGGGTGATATGGCAGAAATACTTTTACAAGCTTTTGCATCGCCACTTTTCGCATCATTCTGTTTGAATCTTTGGCTTTCCACAAACATTGGTGAGCCTTGTAGGTCTCCATAAAATCCTTAATTAGGTCAGCATTTCTTTTGTAAGCCATTGTGTTCTGTTTGGCTACAATAAAAAGAAGCATATTTTACATCTCTGGTGTACAATAAACCAATGCAAGTACACATGTATGCACCAATCAGAAAGAACTTACCGTATATGGGAACGAATGTACAGGTAAAAACAATCGTAAAATCCTTTTGTATGTAATGGTACTGTATAGGTTAAAGTTATAGCCAAAAATCTCCATACACAAGGTTATTATACACGAATAGGCATCACCCACAATGCTCCATTTTCTGAGGGCATCATTGCTGATTGGTCCACAGCAGAAACAAACGCTCATGTCTGAGTGTATAAAATTGCAGTGGAGCCTGTCTGGCGCCGAGGAACTTGAGAAGATGGCGAGTGAGGAGAAGGTGTCAGTGGGGATTGCAGCTATGGAGACTGATACGCACACAGAGATGGTGCTGGAAGGGACAAAAAAATGTTGAACAAGTTAAGGTGGGGGATGGAGATGTTCAAGAAGACGAAGAAATAAAATTTACTGCAGTTAAGAGCAAAGTCAATGAGCCCAAGAGCGGTGGAGATGATGGTAAAAGTACTGGTCCAGTACGACTACGACTGTCAAAAGCCAAAGTACAGAAAAGTTAATCATTCAAAAACTACTGCGATTTCTGAAGGAAAAACTTGTAAAGAAAATAAATATATTCCAAGTCCAGAAGAGGTTGTCGACTGGAGCGAATTTGTAGAAACATTAAAAAATGTGAGTAGCATGTGTAGTCTACCTGTTTGAAGGACTTAATGTATTTCATTCTAGTTTCACATGAAGCAATGCAGACAACTGTTTTTTTTTTTTCTTTTGTCAGAAGGAAGAATTATCGGTGAGAAGGTCTGTTTAGATACCACTAATGTAACACCTGTTATCAAGCAAAAAAATTGATATTGAATACCAAGATCTGAAAAGTTATACACTAAGGTATTTCAATGAACATGTGTAGACAACTATATGCTTTGGGCACATACCTGTAGCGTTATAATAACCAAAATGGTGCCGGTTTCCAGAATCTAAGGAGGTTAAGCCCGCTATTGTTGCGATTCTGCTAGAGGGATCACAACACAAACTGATTTCGAGCAGTGCAAGGTCAGCACATTTCTAGTGTTGGATTAAGACTTTTATTAACTTTATTACAGATATAGAAGTTTAATGGTAAACATTTTTTATTTTCTTGTTTCATAGATACCATCGTCCTATCTGATGAAAGTTCTGGGGGAAAAAAATTATTCTAAAGCTCCATGAGTATTTTAAAGAAATGAAAGGAAATATAACCAACATCAAGAAAAAAAATTAAAAACCTTGAATACTTTTGTTGAAATGTATATGCTGTTTGGAACTGTTGTGCCACAAACCAGTAGCACCTTTTTACTGTAATACTATTTTTTTCACTTGTCATATTCTACAATAAAAAAAAGTTGTGCTTTTTTTTTTTTTTTTTTTATCTTGCAATAAAACTGTTGCATCAACACTGTGGTTTATTCTGGGTATTTTACAAATATAGTTAATAAAGGTCAATATGACTTTATAAGTTTAATAAAACTTTATAAATTTTAAAAAATTATAAAGGGTAAATATGAATAGGTTCCCAACATTGATGCAAAGGGTAATTACACACGTACTTTATACAAGTGTAATGATCTGCAAACAGACAGGTGCAATACCTATCTATACAATACACAATTCTGTGATGTGTGGATACCGCACCACGTGGGACTGGTACAGGCATCACAAAATTACATACACCCGCACCCCCAGGTCGAGGAAGTATCGGAGGATTGTCGTGGATCGGTGGGAAACTTATACACATTACACAACTGAAAGATTGGAACGAAAATATTGACCGGTACGACCAACCAAATGAGGCGACAATTGTCCATTTGGGCAGACTTTCGACCATCGTGTCACTACATACGCTGACCCGACTTTCGAACAAGCGGTCGTATGTAGGCTGGTTGAGCCGATTATTGGATGAAAACCCAGTAGTGTGTACCCAGCTTTAGATAGAGGAATCATAAACTGTTACATTTAATGTTGGACAATCTCAGATATGGTCATAGAGTGGTATCACATGGCTTTCATAGTATTTTTCATGTTGGAAGTACAAATTACTTACCCACTTTCTTGGTATGAAAACCTTTTTGCTCCTATTCCAGCTGCCTGTCTACTATAAGACACAATCGCCTGTTTGATCGAGTGTCCCTGTTATTCATTCACATTCTGCTCAGTCATTTGCCAGTCAAACATGGAAGCTTAATAAGCAATATGCTGGCAATAGGTACATACAGTTATTACCCTCCATCCATCCCCACACTTAGGGGCATATTCAGTTTTGTGCAAGGTCTAGCCAAACAGCTTCTTGATGCTCAGGTGCACATATTGTTGGCTATTATGGTAACAAATCTCTGCTAATTTTTCTGAGCACCTCTTTGGGACGTGAGGAAAAACGAGCGAAAAATTTCTGTAAAAACTGATGCGAGCTATCTCTGGACTGTTCCGGAGTCACATTGCGTCACCAAGCACCAGGTTGAATCTGCCCCTTTAGTGTACAAATAAAATAATACTATTTTATAATAAAAATTGGTTGTTCATTTGCCATCTGGGATGGGGGAGGAGACAATTCAAGTTCTAGATATTAAGCAAGATTTTGACTGATATTTGCCCTCCGACTATGGAAAAACTAAATCTAGAAGCATTAATTATGTATGAGAAGTTGAGACAAATCAGTCTTTTCCCACGTTCTCTGTAGCTGTACTCTGCACATTTCCTATGTTCAATACTGTACCCGAATAGCACCGATTTTCCTGTGTGCATTTACGGGAAGGAGAAAAATCAGTGAAGTTACATCGCTGCAGAGTAACTTCGGAGGCATACAGCAAAAAAAAAAAAAAAGTAGGAAACTTTAATTGCCTCCTACGGCTTGTGTAACGAGCAATATGTTTCCAGGTTTTTCTGGTTAGGGGAATAAAGGTGATTAAGGCCTTAGTGCTTGCTCATAGTATTGACAGTAGTGTTTTCTGCATCACACATATAATAGCCACAGGAATATGACATTTACACTGCTTGGTGTTTACAGGCAGAAAGAGCAGATAAACATTGTGCTCCAAATGTTTGCATAAAACTTATAGCCTGTAATTATATATCAGGATGTAAAAACTTGTGGGTGTCATGAATATGGCAGGATTTATATCTAGTTTTACTATTGAATATTTGCTGGAGAATTTTCATAAGGTATATGTGTAGTAGCACTTGTTTGTCATGTTAAAAGCAGCTTTTTTAAGCGATGTACCTTAACTCATTGACACGTAGACAGCTGCCCCTATGGATCAGTGTATTTGTCACCTCCACCTGACACCAGCTGGAGACGGTAAGTGTATCGGTTGTGTAATTTTGAAATGTATTATCTAAGATAAGACTAGACTGTGCTGTACTGTGCTCTGTAAAGAGGTTGTCTATTTTAAGACAAGCCCTGCTGTTTTGGGGGCACATCCTACCATGTTCTGGTTTTTGCTAGTGGGGTCTGAAGATGTTCAAACACAGAACTATAGTGGTGATCTTCTATCTGCATTTTACAACACACTGGATAACAATCCAATAAATTATCAGATTATTTGTCATTGTCCTTGTTTTGGGCCAACCACATTTGGTCAATTGGCTGATGTAGCATGGGGGGGGCAACTTTAAGAACGCACATAGTGCACAGTTTGCAAAAAATGCTCTTTTAGGTCTGTGCAATGAAAATAAAAAAAAGCTAAAAGGCTATTGCCTTTTTTAAATGTGCAACTTTGTAATTAACTTAGTTGTTTTGTTTTTAAATAAGCAATTTACAAGTGTGCACACTTGTAAATTTTATTACTTTTTAAAAAGAAACTTCAGTAGATGCTATAGCTCAATGTTTTCTATAAATGCCATTACTTTGTAGACGGTCCATAACGTCAAAAAATGTATTTGCTTAATTTTGCCTAAGGGGAATGTATATACAAGACATTGTTTTGTTATGTTCCTGTGCAGTATATAAGCACAATCGGTTTTTTTTTTGGTACTTTCTGGATTTGGCCAGGTCTACAGTCATGTCGTACATATCCGTTGCCACTATGCCATACCCCTAAGATGGGGAATGAAAAAAATAGGTTTAGACGTTGCGACCGAGATACCCTCTTTAACCATAATAACCATCTATGAATATACCGCACCGGGTAAGCCCAATTTCCTAGTCTAGATAATAGTTTCAATTTATTGAAGTCTCTATTGGTATAGTAAACAAACCAACGGACAAGAAGTAATAACAGTACCTATACGGTCTCCAAAACTAGGATAGGTGCACCCCCACATAAATTACTGTAACTTAGAAAAAGAAGGAGGAAGCACATGTGTACCGAGGCACTCAGAGAGCAAAGAACATATAGTAATAAAACTTTAAATCTTTATTAGGTATAACCATAGTAACATCTATATGCAGTGTGGGGGCAGTGTAATTGTCAGGGATAAGCCCCTCTGGCTATACACTGATTTAATATTTTATCATATATTCCATCAGTCATATAATATATTGCCTCTATTTGGTCAGGAAACTGCTCCTGAACCCTTTTATCTGTCACAAACTGCCCTCTGGACAGGGCACTCCCCTCCCCCTTGGACTCATCTATATGTGGATGTAGAATAACAGGGATCTACCTCCTCTAAGCCGTTAGAGGTCAGACTAAGAGAAGGTGGGCTTGCGACTGACCCCCCCCCCCCCCCCCCAACTGTGGCTATAGAAAATTTAGGTGAATGTTCAGAACTCAGATGGAGATCTTAGTGGTGAACATTCGAACTATAGGTCACAGCAGCAATGTAAGGACTCGCTACTTCCCGTTTTGTCTGCCCCACATTTTCAACACCCCTTGGTACGCCTGGTTCAGGCACAGAACGCACAGTTTCACTCTGCCCTACCTCCAATTTACCCGGTACACTATCTTCTGAGCATATTACTTGGCTAGAAACATTGCTTTCTTCTAACCCAACAGAATTAATCATTGTCATCTGTCCCATTTCTAGAAAGCATCTTATCTACACCACTGTAAATGCCAATATTTGCATTAACAGTGTCATCTGTGCCTACCTTGTGACAAGATGTAAATGGAAGAACATGTGTAGATTCTAATGCAATACTATTTTTGGCATTATCATCATTACTTCAGGTACAATAGAATATACCCTTTCCCTGTCGCATCCTGGTTTACACAGTTCAGGTGCAACTGAATAGACCTTTTCCCTGTCACCTTCTGGTACCTGGGAAGAAACGTGGTTACACTCAGCAGATTTTGACACTTTTTAACATGGGTGGCTTTAACATCCTTGCATCCCTCCGATAAAGTAGAACATAACTTTTTCCTGTCACACCCTTGTTAACACATTTTAGGGGCAGCTGAACAGACCTTTTCCCTGTCACCTCATACCTGGGAAGAAACGTTGGTACTCAGCTGATTCTGCAACATCATCAGTGGTTACATACGGACAAAGCATTCTACCTAAATCAGTCCCAAGTAACACATTTGCAGGAATATTGTCCGATGCCACTACTTCTTTTAAGCCTTTTCCAGCACTCCAATCAAGATAAACCTTGGCCATAGGCACAGTAAGGTGAATTCAAATCCTTGCAAAACCGCATCTAAATCCCTGTCTTTTTCCAATACAGGGAAATTCTCTGGAAGGGGTCTGCTGATACCAGCCTCTCTGGCTTCTGGCTGGCGTTGGAGCTTGGCAAGATCCAGCTGATATCTCCTCTCTGCCTCTTGCTCGGCAGCTTCCCTTTCTGCCTTGCGCTGGCACTGGCATTCTGCAGCTTCCTGGAACTGCTATATAAGCTGCATTTTGGTTGCAATGTTCACTGGGCCCAAATGTTTTAGCGCAGTTTTCAAATAAGTGTCCATAGCAGTGTCCACACATGAACTATTAGAATCATCAGAAATTAAGTCCTTGGTGTAGAGCAATATCCACACTCAGGTCCTCTTCTAAATCCCGGCTGTGCCCTTCCTGGGACACATCTCCAACTTGGCGTTGATCTGTTTGCAAGAGGGCTTCAATCAATTACTCCTTGCTTTTGCCACTAGTGGGATTTCCTCTTTCCTCACATTGTGCCATCAGTGCCTCCTGCGTTTTTTCATGCGTTTATATGCTGCGGCCATCTCCTCGGTTATGTTGCAAAATAAAATAGGAAATAAAAACAGGGAACGGAAAACTGTTTTGCACGTATGTCTTAAATAATAGTAAGCATTGAGTTTTGTCCTTATGAACACGGCTGTATTCCTCACAAGGATACTATCAGTTCTTAAGTGCAGGGAATAATTACTTAAACCCAGCACTTAATGCTCTAAAAATTATAAATGTCCCACAAGCTGCCAACAATTCTTCACACTCTGATTTCTAAAGAGTTAACCTTAGCCAAGCAAAATCTCTCTTCTAAACAGGCAATGAATTTGTTTAGATCAATAAGGACTGAACTATTAGTTTGCCAGATTTAATATACAAAAGGTACAATGCTTACAGATAATAAAAAACAAATAGATAAAGATTTGACATACAAATAAAAAAATTCAAACAGGTATAAAAACAAATGGGATGAAAGTACAGAGCATAACTTACATATAATAAGCTCTATGCTGGGGGTAGGCAGTAAGACAGTCCTTCAATTAAATTGATCCCCAAGAAACTGACAATTTGTTGTCACTGGTCTCAGTGTTTTAAAGACACCTTTCCCCACCTGCAGGGGGGTTGTGGTCTAATCACCATTTGCATGTTGCCTGATTTACTACCCAATTCAACTGTGTGTCCTAACTTCTCTGTGGAGTGTCACACAGACCCAATTTTATTAATGGATCCCCTATGAATTTACCCATCTATTGATACCAAACAGGCCTAGCTACAGGGTATCAGTTGAGCTTATGCTCATTACCTCAACTTCTCAATGTGGCAGAATTCTTCATTTGACACATGAGCTGCCCTTCATCATACTATTGAGGAATATGTTGTTGATCACTACTTTTATTGATTTTAAGTGGCATATTTGAAACTGAATTATTTTTGTCTATATACAATATAGCCAAGTCAGCACACGGTCTCCTTAAGCCATAAATCATGCTTAGTGGTTCCTAAAAGTCTATTCAGGTGTCAAAACTCCATCCTAGGTCAGGATATAGGTCACCGCAGGGGTCTTTGAAGCTGCCACTGGTGACATGGCTATCTAACACTGGGATGTGCAGAGCCACCGAATACACACACAACAGACTCCCTTTTGAGTACTAGCCATTCTGTGTTTAACCTACTACTGAGGTCACTTTGAAAGTGATCCTGTGCATGTCATTGCTCAAACCTTAGTCCTGAAGAGTAGTAAGTAATTTAGCTTAGTGCATATATTATAGTATACAGCCTAAATTTTAGAATGTATACCTATTGATTGATATTATGAAATATTAAAAAAACACATTGGCTGAAAGCTTAAAACCATAATAAGTCCTAACTAGACTTTTCTAGGAGATTACTGTATAGTTGATTTGGGATTTTAGAGTGGCCTTTCACAGGACTCCAAAGGAATGTGATTGTGTATTTTATAGTTCTAATTTGCTCTTTCCTGATCAAGACAAGTAAGCCCTGTTCAAGATTAGTTCAGTTATACAAGTAGTCTTGCATGGTTTTGTGAGAGAAATATTTGCTTATGCAGGTTGTTTTCCTCATGACAATTCTAGATATCAGTTTTATGATTTACAAAATTTTTTGGGGGTAATCTTACCCTTGTTTACATTTTAGGACCAATTCAGATTCTGCTTTGCATCAAAGTACAATGAACCCCAATCAGCAAGAAGCATTCAGTGGAAGTTCTCAGGATATTCAGCAAAAACGAGGTACCGCATCTACTGTACAATTGAACTCTCTTCTGCGGTTGGCAAAATTTTTAATTTCTCATTTTTCACACTTTTTGCCTGTAACAGATTTTATGGAGAACTAATCTTGGCCGTACAAGTTGCAGTATTGCATAAAGTAATGTGCAATTGCCCAATTTCACAGCATTTTTGACAAAAAAAATTACCATGATACCTGATGTAATCAAAATCAATCTGATTATTAGCATGTTGGTAAAAATGGTCTGACCACTATTGGCCTGTGTCAGTGATAATCTGCCACTCAGGTCCCAGTGATGTTGGAAGTGATCTGGCTGATCAGCTCATGGATCTGAACAGACCGAATTCTTCCAGTATGGCCCCCCATTGAACCTATCACTTAACCAATGTGTGGTCAGATTTAAGCCATTTTTGTTATTTCACATTGTGTTATATATTTGTTGCTTATTTAAATACAATTGACTGTAGTAGTCCTTCCAGACTGTAAAGTACCTTTGCTGTAGTTATTTGCTGTACCCTACAGGCTAGGAAATAAAAACCTGACACTTTAAAGTGTCAGGACAGTACTTTTTATTTGTAGGGAAATAATTTTACCTCCTCCAGTGAATGGGGGGATGTGGTTTAGAAGTTGTCTAATGTTGACATGTTTAGGTTAATAGAACAATAGTTGAGTGTTGGCTGCAAGGTTTCACACTAATATGTGGCTTGTTTGTGTATGTATATCGTTTATATAGTGCCAACCATGTTATGCATTGCTGTACAGATACTATGTGTTAGGAACCCCTCCAGCCGGCACAACACAACCCGGACTACTCTGCCAGTCGGGTGTTCACTGGAGCCCCTGATGGTGGGAACAGACTGGGCCGCAGACTGACAGAGGGTCGTGAAGTGTGTACCGGCTGGGGAGAACCCAGGCAAGCGGAGTGAAGTCCAAGCAGAGGTCAAGGGCCGGCAGCAGGTAGCAATTCCAATAAACAAGCCGAGGTCAAGGGTCACGAGCAGACAGGAAGGTCGGTAAACAAGCCAGAGGTCAGGGTCACGAGGAACACAGGCAGGGTCTAAATCCAGGCAAGGGGTCATACACAGGGAAGCAGTCCAAGAGGTTTTCACCAATACAAGGCAGGAGCAGATTAAGCTGACAGGTAACTGGACGCTATAACCGGCAGGGAGGCCAAGCCCTCCCTGCCTTATATACAGACTTTGGCCAATCAGGGCTTAGCCCTGAAAACGCATCACAGACATGCCATTAACATAAATTAGCCCGCAGGCTATCCTAGCACATGCGCCCGGCTGCCTCACTTGCCGGGGCGCACCGTTTGTTACACTTGGCGTCCGGCCGTTGCCTTGGCAAAGGTCGGGCCTGAGAAACCGGAAGTGACGCCCCGGTCGTCATCGAGACGGCCGGGACGTTCACTTGAAAAGGAAGTGAGTCGCGGCGGTGCCCGAGGCCGCCGCGGCTCCTGACAGTACCCCCGCCTTGAGGAGGGGTTAAGGAACCCCGACACCCAGGTTTTTTAGGAAATTTTTTAAAGAATTCTCTTAAAAGTTTTGAAGCATTAAGTCTCCTTCGCGGGACCCAGGACCACTCTTCCAAGCCGCGATTCCTCCACTGTACCAGGAAGTGCACCTGGCCCTGCACATTCTTAGAATCGAGAATCTTCTGAATTATGTATCTTTGAGGTTTATTCCGATTCTGTACATGCGGACTTGGAAGCTGGGATTGACTTGGGTATAGCACAGGCTTGAGCAAAGAACAATGGAACGTGTTTGGTATCCTTAATGACCCAGGAATTTTCAACCTAAATGCCACGGCATTGATCTGCTTAACAATGAGAAACGGACAGATGAATTTAGGACCCAATTTCCTGCAATGCTGTCTGAGCCTAATATTTCGTGTAGAAAGCCACACTTTCTGGCCCACTTTGAGGGAGCAGATGGTACGGTGGCGATCCGATTTTTTTTTCGCAGAAAATGAGGGCCGTCTTAAAGCGGATTGCACTTTTTTCCAAATGACCATGAGGTCAGCAGCTGTGGAATGAATCTCCGGAATACCAGCGGATCTGAGGGAATACAAGGAATTTGATCTGTGATGAAAACCAAAGTTGCAATAGAATGGCGAGATTTGCATAGATGAATGATATGAATTGTTATAGCCGAATTCTGCCCAAGGCAATAAGGACGACCAGTTGTCGTGAAATTCGGAAGTGTAGCATTGTAAGAACTGCTCCAAGGACTGATTAACCCTCTCAGTGTGCCCATTAGACTGAGGGTGGTATGCAGACGACAGGCTAATCTTGATTCCAAGCAGGGTACAAAATGATTTCCAAAATTGTGCTATAAATTGCGAACCACGATCCGACACGATATCGGTAGGAAGTCCATGAAGACGGAATATATGCTGGATAAACAGGATAGCAAAATCTCGGGCACTAGGGAGCCTGGGTAACGGTATGAAATGTGACATTTTACTGAAGCGGTCAACTACCACCCATATGGTGTTATGTCCTGCAGAGAGTGGTAGATCGACTATAAAGTCCATTGATAAGTGTTTCGAAGGCTTCGCAGGGATGGGCAATGGAACCAATTGGCCTGCAGGCCGACTCGTGGGGACTTTATTCCTGGCACAGTTATCACAAGAGAGGACATAACTTTTGATGTCAGCAGACAATGATTGCTACCAGACTGTTCGTGAGAGAATTTCCAGCGTTTTCTGAACTCCAGGATGACCAGCAGTCTTACTATTATGTGCCTCTGCAAGAACCGCCTTCCTTAAATGAACCGGAACAAATCGACGTCCCTCTGGCATATTATCAGGAGCTAGTCTTTGGAACCTTTGAAGTGTTGTGCTCAGGTCTTGAGTTAGCCCAGCATGAATTATGGAAGAAGGAATGATGGGTTCCGGATTAGTAACTGGAACATGGTGTGCCAAAAAGCTCCGAGATAGCGCATCTGCCCGGACATTTTTAGAACCTGGTCGGTAGGTGATTACGGAATTAAAACGAGTAAAGAACAGCGACCAACGGGCCTGTCTGGGGTTCAGGCGTTTGGCCGATTGTATATATTGTAGGTTTTTATGGTCTGTGATAACAGAGATTTGATGTATTGCACCCTCCAGCCAATGTCGCCACTCCTCAAAGGCCCATTTAATTGCCAGTAGTTCCCTATTGCCCACATCGTAGTTGGCTTCGGCTGAAGAGAACTTACGCGAGAAGTAGGCACATGGGTGCAGACGGTGAGTATGAGAGTCCTGCCGAGATAATATAGCACCAGCACCGACATCAGAGGCGTCGACCTCCAGAACAAACGGTTTTTTAGGATCTGGGTGTCTAAGGACCTGGGCGGATACAAAGGCCTTTTTCAAGTTTTCAAATGCAGCTATTGCTTGAGCCGACCAATTAGCGGAATCCATTCCTTTGCGGGTCAGGGTGACAATAGGAGCCACAATATCAGCAAAGCCATGAATGAATCTTCTATAATAATTAGCGAAGCCCAGGAACCTCTGCACCGCTTTGAGATTATTTGGTTGCACCCAATCCAGGATAGCTTGGACCTTGGTTGGATCCATAGAGAACCCTTCTGAAGAAATTACGTAACCTAGGAAGGATACCTTCTGCACCTCAAACTTGCACTTTTCTAATTTGGCGTAAAGGTGTTGTTCTCACAATTTCTGTAGGACCTGTTTGACGTGACCCCGATGTATAGTTAATGACTTGGAATAGATGAGAATGTCGTCTAAATAGACGACCACGAAACAATCGAGAAACTCCCGTAGCACTTTATTAATCAGATCCTGAAACACAGCAGGTGCATTACTGAGGCCAAACGGCATGACCAGATATTCGTAGTGGCCGGAGTGTGTATTGAATGCCGTCTTCCATTCATCTCCCTCTCTGATGCGGATGAGGTTGTATGCTCCACGGAGATCGATTTTGGTGAAGACGGTGGCACCTCTTAACTGATCGAATAACACTGAGATGAGAGGGAGAGGATAGGTGTTCTTGACTGTAATTTGATTGAGGCCCCGATAGTCAATGCAGGGCCGCAGTCCACCATCTTTTTTTGACACAAAGAAGCATCGGGCACCTACAGGAGATTTAGATGGCCTGATGAACCCCTTCTCAAGATTCTCCTCAATATAAGCTTGCATGGACTTGGTCTCGGGACCAGAGAGAGAATACAAGCGCCCCTTTGGTAACTTGGAACCATGAATCAGTTCGATGGCACAGTCAAAATCGCGATGAGGCGGTAGGGAGTCAGCAGCTTGTTTGGAGAACACGTCCAGGAACTCATGGTATTGAGAAGGAAGCTGCTCAGGAACTGCTTGCAGGATCCGGAGTGGCAAGGTCAAGCAGGACTGTAAACAAACAGAGCTCCACTGGACAATCTCTCCTTTCACCCAATCCACAACAGGGTTATGACGAGAAAGCCACGGATGACCCAGAATCAGCGGAACTGACGGACAGTCGATAAGGAGGAGGATTATGGACTCTGAATGAAGAGCTCCTATGTTCAGTTGTAGTGATGGAGTCTCCCAAACAATTTTGCCTCCAGGCAAAGGACTCCCATATAGGCCACAAACTGTAACTGCAGAACGAAGCTTGACCATAGGAATCCCGGCAGAACGGGCGAATCCGATGTCGAGGAAGTTGCCTGCAGTTCCACTATCAATGAAGGCCGACAGGGCCACGGAACTGGCAGTGAAAGTCACTTGTGCTGGAACCAGGACAGCATTCTTTTGGGAAACAATTTGCAACCCTAAGTGGACCTTTCCCAGACATGCTCCTTTCTCAGGTTTGTATGGACAAGAGCAGGAGAAGTGGCCCTTATTGCCACAATAAAGACATAGGCCTAGTGACCGTCTCTTGTCTCTTTCCTCAGGAGGGAGGCGAAACGCCCCTGACTGCGTAGGCTTCTCAACATCCGTGGAAGCTGGAATAAATGCAAACGAAAAAGAAGACGCCTCTTTCTCTGTCCTCCTCTCCTTGATCCTCCTGTCAATTTTAATAGCAAGTTGCATAAGGCTCTGCAACGAGGTAGGGGAAGGATACTGCACAAGTGAATCCTTAATCTCCTCCGAGAGTCCTAAGCGAAACTGGCTGTGTAACGCTGGATCATTCCATTCACTGTCAGGCGACCATCTGCGGAATTCTGCGCAGTATTCTTCTGCCGAGCGCCGGCCTTGCTTTAAGGCTCGTAGATGAGCCTCAGCAGAGGCAACTTGATCGGGATCATCATAGAGGAGACCTAATGCGTTGAAGAAGGCTTCCAACGATTGCAGGATAGGACTCGATTGCGGTAGGGTGAAAGCCCAGGACTGGGGGTCACCCTGCAGGAGGGAGATGACAACTCCAACTCTCTACTGTTCTGAACCAGAAGACTGAGGTTTCAGCGGAAAATAGAGTTTGCAACTTTCTTTAAAATTCCGGAACAGGGCTCTATTTCCGGAGAACCGGTCCGGCAAGTTTAACTTGGGTTTAACAACGGAACCGGAAATGGGCAATGTAGACCGGGAGTCCTCCTCTTGTGAGGACAACCGCTGGGACAATCCCCGGACCGTTTGGTACAGGGCCTCAAGATGACCCGCTAGGGCTTGAAATGGAGACGATTTGGTTCCGCTTTCATCCATACCAATTCCGTCTCCAGAACGTTTGGGCCGGTTATAATGTTAGGAACCTCTCCAGCCGGCACAACACAACCCGGAGTCTACTCTGCCAGCCGGGTGTTCACTGGAGCCCCTGATGGTGGGGACAGACTGGGCCACAGACTGACAGAGGGTCGTGAAGTGTGTACCGGCTGGGGAGAACCCAGGCAAGCGGAGTGAAGTCCAAGCAGAGGTCAAGGGCCGGCAGCAGGTAGTAATTCCAATAAACAAGCCGAGGTCAAGGGTCACGAGCAGACAGGAAGGTCGGTAAACAAGCTAGAGGTCGGGGTCACGAGGAACACAGGCAGGGTCCAAATCCAGGCAAGGGGTCATACACAGGGAAGCAGTCCAAGAGGTTTTCACCAATACAAGGCAGGAGCAGATTAAGCTGACAGGTAACTGGACGCTATAACTGGCAGGGAGGCCAAGCCCTCCCTGCCTTATATACAGGCCAATCAGGGCTTAGCCCTGAAAACGCATCACAGACATGCCATTAACATAAATTAGCCCGCAGGCTATCCTAGCGCATGCGCATGTACCCGACTGCCTCACTTGCCGGGGCGCACCGCTTGTTACACTTTGCGTCCGGCCGTTGGCCCGAGAAACCGGAAGTGACGCCCCGGTCGTCATGGAGACGGCCGGGACGTTCACTTGAACAGGAAGTGAGTCGCGGCGGTGCCCGAGGCTGCCGCGGCTCCTGACACTATGTAGTAATTCACATCAGTCCCTGCCCCATTGGAGCATACAACCTAATTCCCCCAATTGTTCAGCTTGGGTTGTGCAAAATAATCTCTGCTCCCCAAAAAATTAATATTTCCTTAACAGACCTGCCAATGTGTGGACATCCCTGAGAAAAACTGTCAAAATAGCTTACAAAAAGTCAGTGTGTGGCCAGAATAAACCTGAACATTTCAGCAAATTTGACAGATTTGATCTTTCTGCTGTGCACTGATCAATTTAAGCTGTAATATATTTTCTTCACAAATTATGCACACAATAATCATATAATTTAATTGTGCAGAAGTGGGCAATAGATCAAAAATTAAATTGGACAAATACACCTTCTGGTGTCCTTGATTCCCCCTTTTGGTTTTCAATATTATGTTCTAAATATGTTCAAAGGGCCTGATTTCATCTTGTAAAGCAGACTGTGTGATGATCCTATTGATGATGAGGGGGAATGGCTGTCAGGAATCAGAATGGTCTGTTTGGAATTAAGACACTCTTGTTTTTTTTTTTTGTTTTTTTGGATGCATCTATAATCTATAATGCATCTATACAAATAAAAAATAAATCTTTCTGATTTAGTTATTCTGTATTACCTGAACCCCAGCAATAAGAGAATAATGTGGAATTTCCCCAAAATAATGACAAGAGGTTTGCTTTTTAGTAATCCTCACTCATTATTATAACACATCCCCCTGTTTTTAAATATTAGTTTACATCACTGACAATTGGTCTCTTTCATAAGCTGTGTCCATGATACAGCAATAGTTCAAATAAATTGCAGTTCTTCTAACTTGTATGAATTGTTCAGCTTATTGTCTTTTTGTTTTCTTAATTTAGTATTGTTGCTCACAGTCCCAGGAATGGAAGATAATTCTTCAGAAGCAGACAAAGCTCATAACAAACAAGGCTGGGACACAAAAAAGGTATCTTCCTAGTTTGTTTTGTTTTGTCCTTGAATTTCACAGTACTATAGGTTTCACTTAGTTCTTTTATGCACTTGTCATCTTTTATAATTCTCTAGGCAGTAATGCCTGAAAAGTGTAATCATGCTGCTTCAAGACTTGGGGAGGGTTTTGGAATGCAAAAAAGTTTAAAAGAGGAGCGCAAAAATAAACAACATCTTGACACACAGAAAGAGCATTGTGCCAATGTAAGGTTCTCAGTTCAACCATTCACTCATCACTGTATGATTACAAGTAAGCTTTTAAATAATTTCATACTGTAATGCCAAAGAAAAGATCCTTCCTTTCACTCTCTCATGTTGGATTTTCTGGAGCTGCACAATTTATGGTGGATTTACTTATAGAGTATCATTTTTTGCAACATCCAAGTTATTTAAGAGAATGTTAAATGATTTTCAGCAAACACTGTGATAAAATAGACAAATGAATATATGTTTTTGTTTTTTATTTAGACTGGATCTCCAAGACCGAAGTCATGTGAAGTTCCAGGAATAAAGTAAGTTAATATTTTGAGAATGGTGTATGTACACTTCTTGTGCTTGCATTACTGTAAGAAAGTGTATAGTGACATTTTCAGCCTTGCAGTATGTTATATTTATATTTGTGTAAACCTGTTATATATGTCCTTATATTGGTTGATTTCTTTCTGATTTAGTTGTTCTGTATTACCTGAACCACAGCAATAAGAGAATGATGTGGAATTTCCCCAAAATAATGACAAGAGGGTTGCTTTTCAGTAATCCTCACTCATTATTATAACAAATTCCCCTGTTTTTAAATATTAGTTTGCAACACTAACAATATCCATTAGTATGCACTTCATTATTTGGCTTTTAAAAGCCTCTATACTTCTTACAGAGTTACAGCCCACGAGTTGTAGCATAAGTGTGGAAGAAATCAAGATCCGGAGGCTTCTATAAAGTGAGAATGACCAGAGTCACGTTTATTTAGAAATCAGGTACGCACCAGGGAGAGCATTCACACGAGCATAGATTCACCATGCAAGTTACAGAACACTCTCTCATTCCGTATTATATTACACACAGTTATAGTTTGAAACAATGGGGAAAATCCTTTAACAAATGGTAATGCACAGTACACACTCAGATTTAGCAGAGCACAGTTCTCTTCAGAGAATAGTTTTCTTATCTGTATTTATTCCTTTTTTTTCTGAAATTCCTATCACAAGTTGAACTTAACCCTCTTGAATATAATAGATCTGTTATCTGCACATAAGCTAATATCTGCTTAGGCCTAATATCAATATATTTTCTTGCAGACCTTCAACTTGCTTTTTTTGCATAAAATTTGGTGCTACAGAATCTAATGTATTTTTACTACGCATGAGTAATACAGCATCTTTAAAAGTGGTACAAAATGGTCTTTCTGCGCTGTATCTTCCACACATATCAAGTTACAATTATATAAAAAATAAAATAAATGAATACTTATATTTGAAAACGTCCAGATATCTCCACTTATCGTCACTCTCCAATGATGATTAACATGTAAAGAGAGGAAGGGAAACAATAGTGTAATCCTGTATGGTATAAAGTAGGATATTCTCTAGTTGACATGAATTACAAAAATGTACATAGAACGATAATCTGGATATGGATCGTAATGGTAAATTGTAAACATGAACACTAATTCAGGTGCAATCGTTAATCCTCCTACGGCGTGGGAAATCTCCCGCAGGGGGTACTACTTACTAAAGAGTAGTTTTAAAATGGCATTTCAAAACTTGTTATCCCAAACATCTCAGCAAGCGGACATCTTCCGTTAAAATAATTCTTTAATCACTGTTAAAACTTAAATACTCCTACCGGAACATGAATGATATTCAACATATAATGAGTGAGGCTCCGTCCCAGCCGTCTCTGACACTGTGGCCGAAAGCAAGTGAAGTCCGCTGGGATCCAATCTGCAGGCGGCAATCAGTGTGATGAACAATAGCACAGAGTCCAGCTACGTCCAGGTCTCCTCCCCAGAATGTGGATATCAGTCCGGTATGATAAAGCACCAAGAGATAGCAGAGTCACTGACGCGTTTCGAACCCTCACACGGGATCTTTTTCAAGAACACCTTGAACATTGTACAAATGTACATTCTATGTACATTTTTGTAATTCATGTCAACTCGAGAATATCTTACTTTATACCATACAGGATTACACTATTGTTTCCCTTCCTCTCTTTACATGTTAATCATCATTGGAGAGTGACGATAAGTGGAGATATCTGGACGTTTTCAAATATAAGTATTCATTTATTTTATTTTTTATATAATTGTAACTTGATATGTGTGGAAGATACAGCGCAGAAAGACCATTTTGTACCACTTTTAAATTTGTATTGTGACTTTGGTGTAGTCTTTAGCTTGGTTCATCTGCAGCAGTATTTGTGTAGCGCTGTATGGGTTGTTTAACTGATTTTCCCATCTTAAAATCATGACAAATACACAAGAAAGCAATTACAAATATCCAAGTATAGCATAAATTGGTTGTGTGCCTACAGGTTTTAACAAGCCACTCAAACTCCAAGATTCACCTTGATGCAGTTTTTGTAGTTCTGTTTTAATGTATTTAACATAATCAGCTATGTCTTGTGAGTTATCAGGAATATAGATGCAGCATGATTTTTCAATTATACCATTTTGATCTGCAGGGTTACCGTTCTATGGCATACATTTCCCCACTGATCTTTTGCATGGGTTGTTACACTGCTAATCTTTTTTTTTTTTTTTTCATAATTCTCTGGACAATTATCAAACTTTCTTGATAGCATTACAAACTCCATTAATGGAGTGTAAAATTACATATTTTTAAATTTAAGAAATGTGTCTCATATCCTTAATTCTATGTGTAGAAGAAGAGACTAAACAGAGGCTCATGAAAGTGGGAACTGGAAGCACTCCTACTCGGATAAAATATAACTTATATTGATATATTTAAAATGTGCCACCCACCCAGAGAGTTGTGTGAAATATTAAAATCATGACATACAAACACAAAAACACACTCACTGGTGGAGGATATTGCAAAAAAGTCTTAAGTCATGTAGAGAATATTCCCTTAATAACGTGCTACAGGCATTCAGAGTCAGATCCTGCACATTGACTCCTAGAGGTAAATGTATCAAGCTGAGAGTTTTCCGGCGGGTTTGAAAAACCAATCAGATTCTAGCTATCATTTATTTAGTACATTCTACAAAATGACAGCTAGAATCTGATTGGTTGCTATAGGCAACATCTCCACTTTTCAAACCCGCCGGAAAACTCTCAGCTTGATACATTTACCTCCTACTCTTGTAATACTAGAATTATTACATAGGATTATCCTATGATTAATGAAGAGATGCATGCGGTTTAAAATAAAACCTCACACACATCTAGCGTCTGGCTAATAATTTCAGAAAAGAATCCTCAGTATTAATCACACTCGGATATAAATAATCAGTGTGTGAATTGTTTGTAAATTAACACTGACTTGTGCAGTTCATTGATTGCTGGCCTTTTCGTACAAGCAGCCAAATAATCAAAATGTATATGGAATAGTAATTACACTCTATATAATATATATACCATAAGATGACTGCAACCTGATTCTATAATCGGATGCAGTGTTAGCAGCCCTAAAAAGGTGTTGATAGATTTGCAGTATCTGCAGGATTAGCGAATTTGTATATGAGAGTAAATTACTGTGTCCTCCATAGTATTCTAGCTATAGCTATTACAGTCCCTGCAATAGGGGAAAGTGTCAGCATACCTATGATACTGTTAGCACTATCTATGAGATCTCACTCTTGGCAGATTAAATATGTGCACTGTGGCTGAAGTATTTTTTTTGCCAATATGCCATAGATTGCTTGCAATTTAACCACTCGTGTAATACTGTCGAATCTACGTATAGACAGATTGTTCTATTTGCTCATTGCTGAGAACTGCTAATAATTTTAATACTTTTGAGATCACAATGAATCTGGGTATATAGAGATAAGAAAAACTTCCATATTGGTATGGATAGATTCTAATTCCGACTGAGGTACGAATAACAGATGATCATTTGTTTAGATACAACGGTAAGGTCGTTTTTGGAGTTTAAAGCGAGACCCCCTCCCTCAGTGAGTGCAGCGCCGAAGGACGCGGGTCCCGACATACCATTCACAAGATAGCTTTATCAAAGGAATAACCCGTTTCTTTGTCCTTGAAATCTTTTAAGTCTGATTACTGGATCTAATGGTTGAGTGATAGTGACGCCAACCAATTATCTAAGTGTATTCACGGGAGTCCCTGTGAGTCATGCGTGGAATTTCCTCTCTCTAGCCAATTGTGGTACTCGGGGAGTCCCTTATGCTGCTTGTGGAAAATCCCTTTAAGTGAGCCAATCACAAAAGGAGAGAACTGATTGGCATCTAGTCTAACCAATCCGAAGACCCATGTATAGACAGTTGCAAAACCCTAATTCCGTATTGTATTTTTATACTAAATGGGGCGATTTATGATGGTGCTGATTATGTGATCTCCTCGCTCACGGGCTACGTGCATGTTGCAAATCAATGGCTGCATATACTGACAGAAAGTATTCTTACAATCAGTGATGATCTATTACTCGTGCACTGTCACAGGAAAGTTACTACACGGCCCTATATCAAATACCAAAGAGTGTGCCTTAATAGTATGAGGTTCCCCTTTCCCATCTATTCAAGGTGGCATGTAAGATTTGAAAACCTGTTACTCATCACCGTCCTGAAATAGTTCTTAAGATCCTGTTTGGAGTTTATATGTTCTCCCCGGTTTCCTCCCACACTCCAAAAACATACTAGTAGGTCAGTGTTGGCTAACCAGTGACACTGCAGGTGTTGTGAAACTACAAGTCCCAGCATGCTTTGCCAATATATAGTAGCTTATTGCTGGAAGGGTATGCTGGGACTTGGAGTGTCACAGGTTAGCCAACACTGTAGTAGGTTAATTGGCTGCTATCAAAATTGACCCTAGTCTCTCTCTGTCTCTGTGTATTTGTGTGTATGTGCATGTTAGGGAATTTAGACTGTAAGCTCCAATGGGGCAGGGACTGATGTGAATGAGGTCTCTGTAAATAGCTGCGGAATCTGTGGCGCTATATAAATAAATGGTGATGATGATGATGACGATCCTCCGCAGATGTCCCCAGTAAAAATGTTATTCATGAGTATAATTAGATGTTATTCATGAGGGCATACTGAGACGCGTCCCTCCTTATAAGAAACACGCAAACATAGGGAGTTCATTAAAAACATCCACCTATATTCCGTTTGTAGTAGAGGTTTTTCCACTGTCACCCCCTCTGATGTCCATGTTCACACGTTCTACTCCAAATGCTGTAAGATCCCTAGGATCGCTGTTGTGCGCTTTCAGGACGTGTTTGGCAATCGGGGATAATTGTCTCAACCTTTCTTGATCTCTTGTGACATTGCGTATACAGCCAACATGTTCCAGAATCCGGCGTTTCAAAGTGCGGCCTGTTTTTCATATATATATTTTATTGCAGGGACATGATAGGAGATAAATCACTCCTTGTGTATCACAATTAATAAATTCACGTATATGGTGTATGTTACCATATCTGTCAGTGAGGTCGCAAGTTTTCTTCGTGAAAGGGCAGGCCTTACATTTACCGCATTTGTAGGAGCCTTTAATTATTTCTCCCGTTTTTCTCTCTAGAAAATGGTTTTTAACCAGTCTATCTTTGAGGTTACGTGCCCTCCTCCAACTGAAGTTAGCTTTTTCATCCAGGACATTTCTGAGGGTATCATCTGAGAGTAGGACGGGCCAGTGTTTCTGTACAATTTGTTGCAGTTCTTGCCACTCTTGGCAGAAATCACTAACGAATCTGACCATCTCAGTGTCTTTGTCCTTTTTCTTGCTGTACACAATCTTACAACGTTCTTTTTGTTTCCGGAATGCCCACAGGAAACTTCGCGACTAATTGATTTCCCTCCTAATAGTTCCAAACACCAAAACTGTCAAGGTACTTTGCTCAATGTCAGAAATACAGAGGAACAGGATTCTTGGCTGGGTGAAAGGCAGCTGTTTTTTTTGCACTGTAATAAATGGACCAGGTGTTCATTCCTTGGCATCTGACAGCTGTATGAGTGGTAAGCAGTGACGATGTAGACCTGCCACGCACAAATTACACCATTGTTCTGGTTCTTTACCCCATGCAGATTGAACCTGTGGATGGAACATTTTAATGCATTGACTGATGAACTGATTTTGAACTATTTTAAGACCCTCTGTGTGAGGATACCGGGTTTAGTGTAACCCTCTGTGCTGCACAGCTGGCCTACCTGGTACCTATCAAAGATTTAAAATCAACCAGGCAAATATCCGAAATAAAATAAATAAGTTCATTTAGCAAAATGATATCACCAAACAGCAATAAACATCTTTAAATAATAACCTGCGGCAAATAACACTACAGTCTGGCACACACAGCATACAGGGTATAATGAAAACACCTCACCAGTATCCTAGCCACTTTCAGGGACTGCTGTCTATCCATACAAGCTTCTTTCCCTCTCTCCTTTTAAGGCTACCAGCAAAGGTAGTGGTCCTGAGTCATTGACACTCCGCTTTTGGCGGACACACAGCTCCCCCAAGACTTGGAGAGGTAGATCAGGGCAAAGGCAGTACTCCAGAGACCGATTTTCCATTTCCTGTCAAAGCAGATATCTGGATCTCAACGCCAGCCTGACTTAAGCTATTCCTGGTTAGTGAATGCCAATTTTCAGTTCTTTGGAGTTGGTATTTAAAAGCAGAAATTACCTTCCTGATTGGTCCTTTTCTGTATTTACCTTTTCACAGATAAACATACAAAGGGATAGCAGATGAGCCACTCTTGATATAATTAAGAATAGGTGTTGTTCTGTGGCTATACACCTGTTTGTTTAAACAGGAGAGATCGCAATCCAGACAAATTACATTTTAAATACACAATGCAGTCCTCTATAATTAAACATAGAGCTCTATTTGTGGGCCTTTTCCCTATCTATACATGAAACCTCCTGACGTGATGTACATTCATACAGGACTGGTGGACAATAATCCCTTTGCCTAGGCTGAAACAATGGACAAGTCTGCAAGATAAGAAAAACATGCTGGCAGACATTTTAGCTACTTTCAAATAGAATATATATACAAGTTTAAATATGACTGACATATACGGGGAACCAGAGGGCTTCCAAAAATAAATTTTTATATTCCACAGTTTGTGAGAAACAGGGTGCAGACTGGTTAAGGTGATATTAATACCTTGTTTCACCACACTCAACAAGTCCCATGTGTGCAAGTAGGATTACATCAACTTTTGCTGCACACATTTTAGGAACTACTGTCACTTTTGGTCCTCTAATGTATGAAGAGGAAAACATTGCTTTTCTGGTAAAGCCAGCTGTTGATTACATTTTGGTATGAGACAGAGTTGCAGTTTTGTGTTCAGGCGTGCATTGCTTTTAGTAATAGAAATACATCTATAAGTTTAGAAACATTTTTTTATTTTGTAGACCAACTGAAATGTGGAACTCATGTTGTTTTCAGAATTGGTCCTAATCATGTGCTACACCAAATGCATACAGAGAATCCGTAAATGGTTACAGTTTTTTATTGTTTTGGTTCTTTTTTACTTGGGAAGTGCAAATGCTCCTAAGGGCAACTAACTCAGCATCTTCTGCAGAAGAGACAGAGCAGGTAAAATGCCACTTTCAGTGACTTTGTAAACAGAAAGGATATACTACAAGTAATGTTCCTTTGTCATAAGACAAAAATATCTACATAGAATATGAGAACAGAGTTGTGTAAAAACAGCTACTACATGTGAAACAGTAATAGTGGGTGGTGAACCCAGAAGAAGAGGTGCTGAGAATTCCACAGCAAAAGCAGAAACAATTCCTAAGACAAGGTGGAAAACCCTTGGCAGCTAAGTCAAGGAGTGTACTGTCTGTTACCCTAGAAATATGTAAGTAACCCTAAAGCAAAGCCATCATTTTTATAACCAAGTATAACGTTCAGGGTGGTCTGGAACCAGAATGCATTTGGCACTGTTGACCACTCTCTCCTCATACAAATGCTACAATCCCTAGGTCTTCAATGCACTGTCCTATCCTGGTTCTCATCCTACCTATCTAGTCGCTCTTTTAGTGTTCATTTCTCTGGATCCTCCTCATCTCCACTTCCTTTATCAGTTGGAGTACCACAAGGCTCAGTCCTAGGTCCTCTATTACTCTCTATCTACAACACTTCTCTTGAAAAATGAATAAGCTCCTTTAGATTTCAGTGTCATCGATATGTGGATATATAGGGGGGCAGGGGTGTGTGTATGGGGGGTGTATATGGAGGTGTGTGTGTATATAGGGGGTGTATGTGTGTATATAGGGGGGTGTGTGTATATAGGGGGGGTGTGTGTATATATAGGGGGGAGTGTGTATATAGGGTGTGTGTGTGTGTGTATATAGGGGGGTGTATAAAGGGGGTGGTGTATTTATGGGGGTGTATATAGGGGGTATGTATATAGAGGGGGATGTGTATGGGGGGGGTGTGTATAGGGTGTGTGTGTGTGTAGAGGGGTGTATATGGGGGTGTGTGTGTAGCGGTGTGTATATGGTGGGGGTGTGTGTGTGTAGGGGTGTGTATATGGTGGGGGTGTGTGTAGGGGGGTGTGTGTGTGTAGGGGGGTGTGTGTGTAGGGGCGTGGGGGTGTTTGTAGGGGGGTGGGTGGGTAGGGGTGTGTGTGTAGGATGTGTGTGCGTAGAGGGGTGAGGGGATGGGGTTGTGTGTGTAGGGGGGTGGGGGTGGTGTGTGTGTGTGTGTGTGTGTGTGTAGGGGGTTGTGTGTGTGTGTGTGTGTGTAGGGTTGTGTGTCTGTGTGTGTGTAGGGGTGTGTGTGTGTGTGTGTGTGTGTAGGGGTGTGTGTCTTTGGGTGTAGGGGGGGTCTGTGTGTGTGTGTGTGTGTGTGTGTGTGTGTGTGTTTAGAGGTGTGTGTGTGTGTGTGTGTGTGTTTAGAGGTGTATGTGTGTGTAGGGGGTGTGTGTGCAGGGGTCTGTAGTGTAGGGGGTGTGTGTGCAGGGGTGTGTGGTGTGTGTGTGTAGGGGAGGTGTGAGTATGCGTGGGGTTTGTGTAAATTTCCCATCTTTTATCTGTTACTAAATCCATAAGTTCTGTATTGATGGTATGTGACTTCGACGTAAATATAAGATAAAGATCATTTTTGTCTAGATATTTCAAGAATTCTTCAAGTAAATCCAGTGGGTCATCCCAAATCGTGAATATGTAATCAATGTAGCGACGAAAAAAACAACAAATGTATTTCAAATAAGGGTTATTTTTCACTATAAAGGGAATCGAATTCCCATTTTGCCCATATATAAGTTGGCAACGGTACATGCAAAAACTGTGCCGATTGCTGTGCCACATATTTGGATGTAAAACATCTCCAAGAATTTAAAATAGCTCTGAGAGAGAATGATCACAAATGGAATCTTTATGGATATCAATAAGGTTATTATCAAGTTCCAAATAGTATCTTTTCGCTTCTATTCCCCTAACGTGATCAGTAGATGTATACAGAGAATGGACATCAACTGTCACCAATCTGTATCCCTCTTTCCATTGTATAGTTTCCAGAATCTGCAAAAATGAAGAGGTAACTTTCAAAAATTGCTGGTAATCCAACTGCATACTTCTTTAGGAAGACATCTACATACAGTGAGGCATGAGAGGTTAGGGAATCTGTCAGCTATTATTTGTCTCTCCCTATATATGCACACATTGTGTGAAATATTACAATTCATAAATTCTTACCTCAACGTGAATCTGAACTGTTCAAACAAACAGGATTATAGATTTAGTTAACTACGAGGAGAAGAGTGAGTCTCTAGGTGTAAAAGCCCAAATAAAAGTTGCAAAGGTTTTTTGTGGTGCTGGGACTACACTTTGGAACTCCACTTAAACCTCGCTCAATTGGCATCAACCTCCTACTTCTTTAACAAATGTTACAGGCACAGCACAACAATAAACTAGCTGAGAAAGCAATTCTCTTATCAGTGCAAGCTCCTTTCTCGTTGGTATTCAAACAAGTCTCATCAACTGTTGAACTTGGCAATCTTGAATTTAATCAACATTTTTGCTATCCTCTACATATAAGAAAACATGTCTGATCAAGCATAATCTGTTGGGCACCTTCATAATTTCTTACAGAGGCAAGTACTGATCTTATCTCGCGTATAAAAATATTTTTAACTCCTAAAAATCTGATTATTGAGATTTACTTCTACAAAAGGATATGTAGTAATTTTTAGAAGCTTGAGGGACAAGATCACAGCATATGATCCGGCCATATGTTCCTGAAATATGAAACCATGCAGAGTGTTGAATGGTCAGGGATCCTTTCAAAAGTAAAATATAGATTCATTCATTATAGAGTATAACACAGTTGTCCGGTGCAGTGCATATGGCACTCCCCAGATTGTTAATTATTAGCAGTTTATATACGCATTATTGACTTACTCATTGATCTAATTAGCTAATCATGTGGTAGACACCAGAATGGGAAAGAAATATGTTCAATGCGACTTTGAACATGGAATGACTGTTGGTCTTGAGCATCCCAGCAAATGTAGGCCTCCTGGAATCTTCACACAACACAGTCTATAGAGTTTACAGAGAATGGTGTACAATACAAAAAACATCCAATGGGTGGCAGTTCTATGGGCGAAAATTTTTTTTAATGAGTGGTGAGAGGAATTTGCCCAGACTGGTTCAGGTTAACATGAAGGTGACAGTAGCAAAAATAACTGTGTGTTACAAAAGTGGTATGCCGAAGAGCATCTCTGAACACACAGCACATCAAACCTTGAAGTGTATGGGCTACAGCAGCAGAAGACCACAGTGGGTTGGTTGCACAGGAACGGGAGATATGCAGCATGAATGTGCAACTGACAAATCTGCAGGAACTATCATACTATCATGTAAACATGGTCCACTATCTCTAAGGAATGTTTCCTACACCTAATTGATTCCATTCCACAATGAATTCAGGCTGTTCTGGGGCAAAGGGAGGTCCTGCCCAGTACTAGAAAGGTGTACCTAATAATGTGGCCACTGAATGTATGCAATATAACTCGTGTGCATAAAATTTCCCAGTGCAACATTATGTATTATGAGAGAGAGAAAAATATATGTATAGAAGAGAACACACCAATGTTAACTTTATTTAACACACATTGCTGATACGTGGCAGAATACCAAACTGTCGTTCTCTGAAATCAAGGTACAGTGTAACTTTGAGATGGACCATTGTGAATATAGTTACTGGCTGGGTCACTTGCTCTAGCAATGGCAGTATTGAAACACACTTTCAGTTTCAAAAGGACTTGGCTGCCTAATAAGAATAATTTATTATTTTTACATCTTCATTAAAAACCTTAAAATGCAATATCTATTAAATTTAGATGTAGTTGTAGGTAATAAATATGTGTGGTGTAATTAATAAATATGAATAAAAGAAGAGTGAATGATAAAAACAGCGCAAATCTAGGTCTTAAGTTGCCCCTATGTTTGTACTCTAATCCACAACAGAGTCAAGTTGAACAATATAAACATTAAACACAGGTATGGTGCTAATAACCCAAAAATTCCAGTCTCAAATTAAAAAATATCAAAACAATAAAATATGTTTCTCAACAGTAATCCATATGAAAACCCATATAGGGAGGAAAAACCTATTTCACAAGAGACTTTCAAGTATTGTATTCCTCCGTTGATACAATGAATATATAAAGTTTGTATAATGATCCTCTCAATCAAGCGGGGAGGAACTCCTCTTTTGTTGTATCACAATGTAACATAGAAAAAACAGAAACCAATCATATTGCAGACTTTTTTTATTTATTTTTTTAAAAAAACACATGTATTTATAAAATCAGAGAGACAGTCACATTTTTCATCAACGATCAGTGGTTCCCTCCGTGATCAGCCCCTAAAGAACTATACTTAAAGGATTTTCACTGTTAATGGACATGCAATCTCCAAGGAGTATTTTTCTGTTTTCTCCAACGTTATATCCAGCCAAAGAACTCTGAGATGTACCCAGAAAGTGTGGAAGAAAGTAGGGCTAATAGTGCATTACCTCTGATAATAAAAAGGATTTTTAATTTGCTTTAACACTTCATTACATAAAAAAAAAATGTAAAAAAAAATAAGAACAGAACATTACTTATGATGTCTCTTTCTAAATGGACACTTACCCCCAAAAGATGATAAGTATTCACATAAATGTAAACCTGAATCGCTAGCAATACAAGGTACATATATTCGGAACAGAGCGATCTTGCAGAGACATCCACTGCGTTTTGATTATATGTTTAATGTTTATAGTTAATAAATATGTTTGCAACAGTCCCAAACTTTGAATTTAAAATACAGGTGTACAAGTCAGTTTATATTACTGAAGATCTACACGTAATCTTTTAAAAAAAAAAAATCGAAATCTTCAAAGACTAGGGGAATTACATCATCGGATATAGGTTCTTATATGTATAAAAGTGTCTTCGCTTTCATCATTATGTTTGTGCATTAGTTTAACAAGCAATGCAGAAAATTGTGCAACTCTGGATCAGACCACTGAAAATCTCACTCTAAGATGTGACCAGGCATTGTATTAGACTTGCACCTAAAAATGTCCTTTTGTATGTAAAGTGCTTTACCCTGGTAGTGAATTGTTTAAACTTAACTCGCTATTCAAGTAAAAGTGTATGTGTGCACCCTCCACTTATCCTCAAAAATATGTTTATTTAGCCTATTATGTTAATATTGTGGCATGCGTCATTTAAATAGCTCCTCAGTTGTGCCATGCTTATCATTTTCTGGATATTCCTGGGTACAATGTGTTGTGCATTAATATTTGTGTAACAAAATACAGAGGATATGCTTATTTATTTTTTATTTTGTTTACATAGTGTTTTTCTCTTCTTATGCCCAGAGTTCTAATCTTCAGTTTTGCTACAGTGGTTTATCAACCTAATTAAATTTATGTAATTCAAGAAGAAAGAAGAGAACTGAGTAATTTTTGTATAGTGTTTATACAATTAATGCTTCAGTAGGGTGAATCCCATCATATCAAACTCTCCTTATATCTGCTCTTCCTATTAATTATATTACCTGGTTTCATGTTTGGCTGAGCTGTTTCACCTTTTGAAGTGTGAGATCTATATTCATAAGAAATAGGTCTTCTGGGTAAACAGATTTGATTTTTACTATTATACTATATTTTACTATTATAATTAAAGCATACCATTATGAATGCTGTAATTTGTTTTCATTTATCTATTGTTAAAGCATTTACCCTTCAAATGACCAGGAGAACACTACAAGCCTCATCCCTGCTACACATAACACAGGAGGTTCACTGCCTGACCTTACAAACATCCACTTCCCTTCTCCATTACCAATACCATTAGATCCCGAGGACTCTACATTCCCGACAATGTCAAACTCCAACAGTACTGGAAACCTAACAACAAATTTAACTCACCTGGGTATTAGCTCTGCCAGTCCAGGTAAGCAGAATTTAAGTTCAGAATGTCAATAATATACTGTGTGAGCAAGTTTAAGTAATGAAGAAAAAAACATGTGAGTTATATCCATCATAGTTCCCTTTTTGTCATTCTTGCTTACTGTATGCTCAGTGGAACAGGCTATCTTTGTATTAGAGTTGCAGCTGGAAATAGAGAATTAAACAAAGGCTGTTGTATAGACCTCATGACACAAACACGGATACCTGGTATTGCTAAAGTAGAAATTCTATTAAAAAATATTGGCTCATGTTAGATTAAAAAAAAACATACATCAAATTTTTCAACTATTGTTAAGCTAGTTTGATTAGTTGAACCTTTAATGTCTGTCTTTACTGGCTTATTGATACTAAATCTCTATATGGTTTAATCCAATACTAATTTACTGCAGTATTTTAAGTATAAACATGTGTATGATACTTAAGAATTAGGATATTTAATAAATGCTGTGACAGAATATATTAATAACATTGAAACTGTAAATATACATAACATATATATCCAAAATGTGTTACCAAATACAAAATTCTCATATTACATCAGAAAATATAGTGAGTAAATAGAATTTTAGAAGTGTTTGTAATATTGGGTTGTTAAAACTGTTTTTAGAGGTGCCATAACAGTCATGTTAATCATCAGCAAATCATCTATAGATAAATGAAACTACTCGGAGTAGAATAATTGTGTGTTCACCACAGCTATTCCAAACCACGTGCCACACAAAATTTTAGTAAATGATCCTGACTTCAGGTGCCATGAATGACAGACGTTTATCTACTGAAATAAGAGCAGGCCAAGTTTATACCAACAGCCTGCTGTTTTTTGTTTCTACCAAACAAGGAACAAGATCCCGAGTGCCTAGCTGATTAGGAGCAACATAGACTGTGGCTCTCCTTCTATGAAGTTTGTTTTATGAATGTCAAACCAGAAACAGACTTATCTCTTCCCTCCCTAGGTAGAGGACAAATCCGCTTCTTGTTCATAAGACTGACAAGTCTGTTTCTTAGGGGAGAAACATCTGGGTCTGTTTTGTTGCCCATCTATAAAGCAAATATCTTAGCAGTAGACCTTAAAGATATTGGAAGTGTGCCACAGGGCTAACTCAAAAAGATTCCAGTGATAATGCAGTGTGTAAAGTGTAATTGAATTTACAATTTTACTATGTTAGTAAATTATACAATATAGAGGGGGATTTATTAAATCTACATAGGCTTAAGAGGTTACTTGATATCGTTTTTACTAATTATTTGTACGTAATTGGTAGACATGTATGTACATTAGGAAGTACTGGCTAAAGATGAAAAGAAATTCGTTAAGATTGTTTTTTAAAAGAAGCTGAGAAACCCTGCTCTAAAATGCAAATGTTCATAGTCTATTTATGATATTAAAGATTATGCTGAAAATGTTGACAGTATAAATACCCAATAATGCCTTGCGTTGGATGGATAAAACAGTCAGCCTCTTAGTATTTGAAGATGTTACTCTTAAATGGAGAACAAGTGTTCCAAACGAATCCTTATATCTCTGTTCATGTGGCAACCATATTGCTCAAGTCTCTGTACAAAAAACATAATCTGACACCTAATGTGCTCAACAATACTTGGTTGGATGTTATATCTCCATGTGTCTCAGCAGTGTGTTTCTTGTTAACCAGGTCTGCTTTCTATAGAACAGCTGGACAAAAAATTGTTATCAGAGGAATTGGTTAATACATGCTCGAAGCAGTGCAGATGTACATATTTTATACTATGTAATGTTTTTCAAATGCCTACAAATATTTGAGTAAATGTTCTTTGCTTTCCAGCAACCCTGTGATTTGAATGTGAACACACAACCTATACTACCAATTATTGATCTTTTTCTTATTGATTTTGTATTCATTTAGTAAAGTATTTTATGATTGACGTTATCCTGAATAGGGCCTTTTTGTACCTGTTCTTTTTTTTTTCTTTTGATCTGTGAAATATAACTTGTCATTGGACTTTTGGGTAATTCCACTCAGTGTATTCTATCTCTTATAGCTATTTTGCCGACCCATTCTTTCCATACCATGTATCTATGTTGTAGGGATGACAACAACTCAAGGAACAGTCACAGGGTCATCACAGCATCAGCAACCTGACTCCAGAAGACAACAGTCTCAACAGATGTCTCCAACTATCTCTCCTCTATCACCTATAACTCAGGTATGACGTGTCATGTAAGTCTTATATTTGAGATAAAAGAACATGCACTCCAAATCTATACCTGTGGTAGCCATTCTCTAATGAATAATTTAACTCATGACATTAGTGACTTTGTTTATTAAAAGATGTCTAATTTGCAATATCTATTTTTTTATTTTTTTTTCATTATGTGACACTGAAATAGTACAGAATATAGACCAATTGGTTCCAATGCCACACCGTGTATGCTGTCCACACAGACAGCAATGATATACGAGTATGCAGCTCAGAGTTTAGTGCAAAAAATGTTTGCATCATTGGTCTAATACATGTTGTTGTTTTTCTTCAGTTTAAAATAAGTATTTGCAAAATGTAATTTATAAATAATATTCGTACTGTTAGAAAACAAATGTGTTCCCCATAAAGAGTAAACATTTTCTGGATACGCTTACTATGCTTCAAATGCAAGCATTGTGTAACTGCTCAAAACATGTCATAACACTTTATTTTATGTGGAAGAAAAAGGGAGCTTCTGCTGCTTAAGTAGAAGCCCCACATCTTCTGACACCACAGGTGATGGGGAGGTGAAGCAATATTCAAACAGATGTAATTTAGGAATGCTCTGAAAGCAGCATCTGTTTGGACAGATATCATTGTTGGCCAAGCAGGTACTACTTTCAGTGTGCACACATTGACACCTGTTTGAAAATGACCCAGTGGCTAAATTTACCCAGTTTGAAATTTACGCACTGGCTATCTACAGCCCTTGCAGCTTCCAGAAGAATAACAGCTCTTCTATTTGAGAGGTGATGGTAAGATGTGATGCCCACTGGACTTCTTGCTTTGGGGGAAAACTCCATTTCAAAATGGAGTTCTAGTTTAAGCTTTTGTAATAGTACACATGATGATTACATTGGTATTAAATTAGTATTAATGCCTATGGTACATTTTTTTATATTGTCCTAAGAATATATGGACTGCTGAAAGGCAACACATTTACTATGTGTTGCTTCATTGCTAACTTTTAAATGGATGCATGAGGGGCTGATGTATAAATTGGAAAACTTGGTTACAGTATTTGTTTACCATATTGATAGGCCAATGCAAGACATGTTTTGGTGTTCTTTAAAAAATCTCCCAATATTTGTTTTTGGTATTTGGATGTTGTATTGAGTAGTGTATACATTTGTATTAAGTGTGATAAAGTGAGTACACTCATTTTATTTGCCTGAAATGTACATTTAATTTCAGTATTTAATACTTTACAATGTTTGTACAGAAGGTATTTGCAGTTATTTGTGACAGAAACTATGAGGAACTTCAATGTATGTATTTTGCTACATAGCATGTGTGAGCTGCCACTTGAACCATTTAGACATCATAAGTTTCCTCTATGGATGAGATGGATGCAGCTGTGTTTACATAGGTTTAGCAGTTTCATTTCTGTCAAACAGCTGATTTCTAAATTGACTGTTACCTGTATACAATTATTAAGCAGGTCTTTTGTACTATGAATACTTTCATTGTGTGCAATTAATTTTTTTTTATTTTTTTTTAATATTGGTTTATTTTTAAATAAACACCTAGATAAGTGGAAATCATATTTGAAAGTTTGGCTTTTGTTTTGTTTTTCACTTTTTTTTGTTGTTATTTATCCTTGAATCGTATCGGGCAAGTATTTGTGAAAATCCTATTCGCTTTCAGAGAGGAAGACATTCTGAAAATACAGTGCAATAACAACAATCATTCTAAAGTGTCTGTTTAATAAAAGGTTTAGAGTTATTTATTTCACAGGACCCAATACTCTTCTTGC